>NC_086448.1:672675899-672695641 GCF_028390025.1 Pseudophryne corroboree
GTGTTCACGATCAGCGGACACGATTTGCGGGACCCGCTCGAATACGTAATATGGATCCTGGCTATAGATTGTGAGTGTGCCCCACATTATCCCTTCCCGTTTGGGAATATTTTGCACAGTTTTTGTATTGATTGCTTAAGATTGTTGTATGTAGATGCATGTCGCATTAATATGAGGTCTTATTAGGGGCGTTTTTTGGCGCCAAATTCTAATTGAATATAGGTGTATATAGAGCCTGTCAGGCATAACCCATTGTACTGCTGGATATCTGGGTAGACCTGTTGTTTGGTCTTATGATCTGATGGAATTGTTGTACACAGCCTCCTGAGGAAGGCCCTCTATGGGCCGAAAGCGCTTGAGGATACTTTAAGGACAATATTCAAGTGGATTATGTAACGTATAGTATAATAAATTAATACTTTTTTGCATATTTTCAAAATCTGGAGAGTGCCTCTACCTTCCTTTCTATAACTAGAATGCTTTGCATTTGGAGTGATCACCCTAGTCGTTGTTTCTTCTGAAGATATGAGTGCGACCAATATTGGATATATATAAGGACTCAGTTTTTTCAAAACTGTCTTCTGGTTGGACACCCATCACCTGTTTTTCATTTTTTCAATTAGTCTCCTGGGACATCCTTGGCCGTACGATTGGTCTTTACAGCAGTTCTTTTTCCCCTTTTTACTATGAAGTTGTAGATGTTCTACGTTTCATGCTTTATTGTTGTATATATTTTTTGTTTCTTTTTTTGTGTGTGTCGGTCATATGATTCAGTGTCGTCCCACAGTGTTTTAAGGTTTCTTGATTTGATATATATGATTTTGTTTGGTTGTAATCGTATAAGGTACTTGTGATCTGGGGTACACTGTATAACTCAGCTTCCCTAGTTGCTGTGTTGTGTTTTGCTATAGAGAATGACCCAATTGGGTACCCCTTCCTTTGATGAAGGTCTTCTCTTTGCAGCTGAGAATCAATTAGTATCATTAACAGATGATGATGCAGAGAAAGTGTATTTCGATCATTTTGAATTTACTACTTTACCCGCTGAGAAATCTATTGATCTATTTCATAGAAGTATACGTTTGAAACGTCGTGAGGTTGAGCTTACGCTCCATGGTCAGTTTCTTTCCGAATATCACCGCTCCAAAAAAATACCACGTGGGTTTCGGGTGAGCAATACTCCCACCATTGGAAGAACCAACGCAGCTTTCTGCACTAAGTGGTGTGGAGTATTAAATAAGTGCTCACTCGACCTTATTTTATTGGTCATTGAAGAGGTTGGTCTGGAGCTGGTTAAAATTCGTGAAGAAATTGCTAAGTTTGAGAAAACCCATCATCAGGCTTTAAAATCTGATAAGACAGACACATGGTGTGAAAAGATCCAGACACAGGTTGACTCATTTAGGGATGAACTGGTAACATTCAAAAGGAAAAAGCTACAGGCGGTGAATCATGATTATGCTACCCATCAGGTATACAGATGGTTAACAGGTGGAACGGGCAATCCTAGACGGTTTAGACAGAATAGACCCTTTCGCAATAGATACCAACTAAGTGCAGATTCATCCACATCACATTCAGCCTCAGACTCTGACTCCCTGGGAACTAGACCTCCAAGTGTTTTTTTAGGCAGAGGCAGACAAGTAGCAGCAGCAAAAAACCGAGTAGAAACAGAAGACCTCACCCAAGGAGGGGTGGTTTCAAAGAGAAGCGGGAGAAGGAAGAAGGATTAACTAGTATTTTTAATCTTTCTGATCATAAACTCACTATGAGTGAGACTTCACTTTTGGCCCTTGGTTTATCATTTGTGCCGACAGCAAGACATGATGATTTTAATCTAGCGGTTGACCAATATAAATTTGGTCGGAAGCTAAGGTTGAGAGAATTCTTTAGTGATAAAACGGGGAACTTAGGGGCTGAAATGACTCGATCCTCTGTTTTGAAGAAACCTAGTGTTTTTGATCCACCGACCTGTAGCCCGAGTATACGTACGTTCCTGAGAATGACTGAGAGCGACTTTAAAAACACACCCGATAGGACATTTGGTAATCTGACGCCTGAACAACGCAAATCCTTGAATGACCTACGTAGCAATGATGAGATTGTTATCAGGCCCGCCGATAAGGGCGGGGCCGTGGTCATTCAGAATTTCAAAGATTATGATGCAGAGGTCAGGCGCCAGTTATCCGATGTAGGTACCTATATCAAATGTGATGTCAATCCGATGCCACTTATTAAAAAGAAGGTTGACTCTCTGGTTGATAGATCGGTCAGCCAGGGGTGGCTGACTGAGCAAATATCCCTCTTTTTGAAGGTGGAACACCCCATCTGTCCGATGCTTTATACTCTGCCTAAGGTTCACAAATCCTTGGTCAGCCCCCCGGGCAGGCCGATTATATCAGCCAGGGGGTCCCTCTTACAACCTCTAGCGATGTTTGTAGACTCCTTCTTACAGGAATTGATCCCATTTATCCCAAGTTATTTGAAAGATACAGGGGATTTTTTAACCAAAATCCTGGAACTTGGAGATATCGATGAGGGAATCATGTTGGTGACACTTGATGTGTCGTCACTATATACCATAATCCCCCACAGTTTGGGTCTTGAAGCAGTAAGGGAATTACTCATCTCAGTAGGGATATTGACAATTCCCATTGAGGGGCTGCTGGAATTTCTGGAATTGATCTTGACCAATAATCACTTTATGTATCAGGGTGACTATTATATACAGTGCTCGGGAACAGCTATAGGTTCCAATGTGGCCCCTATGTATGCAGGCATTTTTATGCACCAATATGAGATGACCAATATCTTACCCATATACGGCAGCAAAATTGTTTATTATAAACGTTTTATAGATGATATATTTATGCTGTGGGACGGCACTGAGTCGGAATTCAATAGTATGTTGGAACATTTAAATAATTTGGACTCCACAGTACGCTTTACTGGCCATATCAGTGGGGACTCCATTAATTTTTTGGATCTGACCATTTTTCGTAACGGTACTAAATTGGGTACCACTTTATACAGAAAGGAGACAGATCGAAATACGATCTTGCATGCTACAAGTAACCATCCACCGGCACTTAGGTCAAGCTTACCCATTTCCCAGTTTATGCAAGTACTGAGGAATAACACCGATCCAGCAATTGCAGAGACACAAATCCTGGAGATGAAGACCCGTTTCTTGGAAAGGGGGTACAAAAAAAGCACGGTCAATAACTGCCTGGCGAAGGCACGTTTAAAGTGCATAAAGTCTGAACCACCAAAAGAGGCACGAATGATATACGTTACACAATTCGATGGTAAATCAACCCACATTGGATCATCATTAAGACGACACTGGCCAATATTAAAGTCTGACCCTAAATTGAAGGGACTGTTTGAACAACCACCTATGATGGCTTACAGACGTGGCCGTAATCTGAAGCAGCTGCTCATGCACCCAGCAAAACAGCCCACCAACGAAGAAGGTGGTTGGCTAAAACCACAAAAGAAGGGCTGTATGAAATGCCTGGGATGTGTGACGTGTCGCTCCATGCTGGTTGGGGATAAATTCCCGCACCCCCGGAGTGGGAAAATGATTAACATCAGATTTCGGCTGCATTGCCGACTTGATCATGTAATTTATATGCTGCTCTGCCCGTGTGGCCTCCCTTATGTGGGGATGACCACATGTACTTTCAGGGAGAGGATGGCGAACCACCGGAGCTCTATTCATAAAGCACTGTTAACAGGACAGACTGACAAACCAGCATTTTCTGACAGCAGGACATCAAGTGGCATCCCTGAAGTGTCGGATTATCGACTGGGTTCCGATGCCTAAGAGGGGTGGGGACCGATCACTCCTATTAAAAAAGCTGGAAGCAAGGTGGATTCACAGACTGGGCTCAGTGTTTCCCTACGGACTAAATGAATCTAACCCTTTAAACCTTTTTCTGCGGTGAGGGATGGAGACTCTGATAATGCAATAATACCCTTGTTGCCCGTCCTTTTTTAAGGGTACTTCTTATGCTGCTAGTGTGATATTCTGACCGACACACACACACATCTATATAGTCATGATGTTTTATTCTTGATTTAGTTTGATAGATTTACCTTATAGAGATCTATATCTGCACTGAGTGTGCATTATAGATCTACTATAGTATTGTAATTATGCATGTTGGCTTTCTTATTTATAATTGGTGGACTGTGGCCACCTATTGATGGGGTTGGAGGACCTTCCTTCACCTTTTTGTGAAGTTTGATACAGTTATAAACTCCTTGCATAAATATAGAACGGTCGCACCTGCCCGCCGAATTGGTGGCCACAGTGTGTGTTTATTTTGTGTTTGTTTACCTCTTATTGTTTTACTACTTGGGGATGTTTTTATCTGCAGCCGATTGGCTCTTCACACCGGGAGGTGAGGTGCACACTCAACTTGCTAGGGTCCTTTATTTAGCATGGATATATAAATATAGATTTGTTGCAGAATGTGTCCATACAGGTGTGTTTTGTATATGACGAGTTGAGTGTTTTTGCTCATACGGTGAGATTTCCGGTTTGCGTTTCAGGCGGTTCAACTACACTTCCGTCATTGTGACGCGTGCGCTTCACAGACGGGAAGTGTGTTCCGTTGCCTAGTTACGCACGTCAGCACGTTCCCTCCGTGTTCAGCTGTTGTGAACAGTCTGTGTTCACGATCAGCGGACACGATTTGCGGGACCCGCTCGAATACGTAATATGGATCCTGGCTATAGATTGTGAGTGTGCCCCACATTATCCCTTCCCGTTTGGGAATATTTTGCACAGTTTTTGTATTGATTGCTTAAGATTGTTGTATGTAGATGCATGTCGCATTAATATGAGGTCTTATTAGGGGCGTTTTTTGGCGCCAAATTCTAATTGAATATAGGTGTATATAGAGCCTGTCAGGCATAACCCATTGTACTGCTGGATATCTGGGTAGACCTGTTGTTTGGTCTTATGATCTGATGGAATTGTTGTACACAGCCTCCTGAGGAAGGCCCTCTATGGGCCGAAAGCGCTTGAGGATACTTTAAGGACAATATTCAAGTGGATTATGTAACGTATAGTATAATAAATTAATACTTTTTTGCATATTTTCAAAATCTGGAGAGTGCCTCTACCTTCCTTTCTATAACTAGAATGCTTTGCATTTGGAGTGATCACCCCAGTCGTTGTTTCTTCTGAAGATATGAGTGCGACCAATATTGGATATATATAAGGACTCAGTTTTTTCAAAACTGTCTTCTGGTTGGACACCCATCACCTGTTTTTCATTTTTTCAATTAGTCTCCTGGGACATCCTTGGCCGTACGATTGGTCTTTACAGCAGTTCTTTTTCCCCTTTTTACTATGAAGTTGTAGATGTTCTACGTTTCATGCTTTATTGTTGTATATATTTTTTGTTTCTTTTTTTGTGTGTGTCGGTCATATGATTCAGTGTCGTCCCACAGTGTTTTAAGGTTTCTTGATTTGATATATATGATTTTGTTTGGTTGTAATCGTATAAGGTACTTGTGATCTGGGGTACACTGTATAACTCAGCTTCCCTAGTTGCTGTGTTGTGTTTTGCTGTAGAGAATGACCCAATTGGGTACCCCTTCCTTTGATGAAGGTCTTCTCTTTGCAGCTGAGAATCAATTATGTAACGTATAGTATAATAAATTAATACTTTTTTGCATATTTTCAAAATCTGGAGAGTGCCTCTACCTTCCTTTCTATAACTAGAATGCTTTGCATTTGGAGTGATCACCCCAGTCGTTGTTTCTTCTGAAGATGTGAGTGCGACCAATATTGGATATATATATATATGTGTGTGTATATATATGTATAAATTATAATATATATACTGTATATTTTATATATATATATATACAGTATATGTGTGTGTGTGTGTGTGTGTGTGTGTGTGTGTGTGTGTGTGTGTGTGTGTATATATATATATATATATAATTTTTTTTACAGCGACTTTGTGCTTTATAAGGGGGGGGAGGAGTCAAGGCAGGGTGGGGGGCCCCGGAGAAATTGGTGTACCGGGCCCCAAGATTTCTCTTGCCGGCCCTGCTTATGACACAGAACATGTGTCATAAGTATCTTCTTTTTGTTCTTTTAATAATTTATAACAGGGGAGGCACTGCCTCCCCTGCCTCCCCTGGCTGCACGTCCCTGCTCCATCTCTGAGAAGAACTCATTTTTACAGCAAAAACGTTTTGTTTCACACATTCCGTGCTTTCTCCCAACAAAAACAGAGGACGTACTGAACAACACAAGCCCAACCGGTGGGAAATCCGTTGCGGTGCAACAGAGAGAGGGCTGAAAAAAGGAACAGGAGGTGTGTAAATTGTGTCACTCGGTCCTCCCTATATGCTGGGAGGAGGCGTGGTTGTGGTCTGAGGATGTCCTAGCAGGCCCAACAGTGCACTGCCATGCCTCCACCCAGAGTTACTGAGGAGATATGAATGTGTTATGTGTCTCCTCTCTGTCTGCTGGGAGGATGCTTGGCTGTGGTCTGAGGATGTCCCAGCAGGCTCAGCAGTGCACTGCCATGCCTCCTCCCAGCGTTACTGAGGAGATATGAATGTGTTATGTGTCTCCTCTCTATGCTGGGAGGAGGCTTGGCTGTGGTCTGAGGATGTCCCAGCAGGCTCAGCAGTGCACTGCCATGTCTCCACCCAGAGTTACTGAGGAGATATGAATGTGTTATGTGTCTCCTCTCTGTATGCTGGGAGGAGGCTTGGCTGTGGTCTGAGGATGTCCCAGCAGGCTCAGCAGTGCACTGCCATGCCTCCTCCCAGCGTTACTGAGGAGATATGAATGTGTTATGTGTCTCCTCTCTGTATGCTGGGAGGAGGCTTGGCTATGGTCTGAGGATGTCCCAGCAGGCTCAGCAGTGCACTGCCATGCCTCCACCCAGAGTTACTGAGGAGATATGAATGTGTTATGTGTCTCCTCTCTGTATGCTGGGAGGAGGCTTGGCTGTGGTCTGAGGATGTCCCAGCAGGCTCAGCAGTGCACTGCCATGCCTCCTCCCAGCGTTACTGAGGAGATATGAATGTGTTATGTGTCTCCTCTCTGTATGCTGGGAGGAGGCTTGGCTGTGGTCTGAGGATGTCCCAGCAGGCTCAGCAGTGCACTGCCATGCCTCCACCCAGAGTTACTGAGGAGATATGAATGTGTTATGTGTCTCCTCTCTGTATGCTGGGAGGAGGCTTGGCTGTGGTCTGAGGATGTCCTAGCAGGCCCAACAGTCCACTGCCATGCCTCCACCCAGAGTTACTGAGGAGATATGAATGTGTTATGTGTCTCCTCTCTGTATGCTGGGAGGAGGCTTGGCTGTGGTCTGAGGATGTCCCAGCAGGCTCAGCAGTGCACTGCCATGCCTCCTCCCAGCGTTACTGAGGAGATATGAATGTGTTATGTGTCTCCTCTCTGTATGCTGGGAGGAGGCTTGGCTGTGGTCTGAGGATGTCCCAGCAGTGCACTGCCATGCCTCCTCCCAGAGTTACTGAGGAGATATGAATGTGTTATGTGTCTCCTCTCTGTATGCTGGGAGGAGGCTTGGCTGTGGTCTGAGGATGTCCCAGCAGGCTCAGCAGTGCACTGCCACGCCTCCTCCCAGCGTTAGTAAGGATATATAAATGTGTTATGTGTCTCAAACATGACTACTAGCTACGTTATCACAAATAAATCAAATTCTTGTTATTGTTGAAAGAGTGTAGTTGTTAAAAAAGCAAAGCTAAGTCAATTCTGTTAAGTAAAGTGGCCTAGACTAGTAAGGTACTTCAAATGTAGAAAATAATTGCATTTTATAATTTTTCATTCATTTGAAAACTGGAGCCAATTCAGCTATAGCGAAGATCTAATATGAAAATAGGACCCGCGAGTACTCGCAAACTGATCTTAAATCCTTGGCAACAAAAAAAAAATTTTTTTTGTTCCCCAGTATACAGTATATACTTCAACTGTAATCTAGTAAGTGATATACATTGCACCATAACCAGTACATGGGGGGTGGTAACAGCATACCTCCCAACTGTCCCGATTGTAACGGGACAGTCCCGTTTTTTGGGGACTGTCCCACCCGCGGGCCGCAGTGTCCCGCGGTGGGAGGGGCAGTTGGGAGGCTCCTGCAATGCGCACAGCGTCTATTCACTGGAGTCAGAGGGAGAGGGGGCATGCCAGCGGCTCACAGAGCGCTGGGCATGCACCCTCAGTGATGAAAATGGGGGCGTGGTTCACGATCGCGGTCCTCTCGTGAAGCCACCCCCCTTTTCTTATGAAAATCAAAAGTTGGGAGGTATGTAACAGCACAGTGCACAGCTCACAATACAAGTACATTAATCACAATACCTATACATATCAGTGAGACACTACACATTGCTCTTTCAGTGAGTGCGGCACTGGTACACAGGGACTGTCCCTCCCTATCAGACCTAAAAGAGACAGCCCAGTATTTCATGGTCCACCCTCTGCGTAATTGGCACTAGTCATGACAAACAGGCTGTCCCCTCAGGTGGGACAAAGAACAAGATCACACAGAGAGCAGAATCTGGTCCCTATGATCAGATCCCTCATCCAATCTTCAAAATTAAAGAGAAAAATAAAAAATAAAAAAATTGAGGTAGCTGCAGCTCAAGGCCTTAGCCTCCAGGCATGCGTGGGTCTGGTAAATACCACATGGGTAGTTCCATCTAACAGAGTTATATTGGACTACTGTGTTACGGGAGCATTCGCTCCTCCACTTCCACCATGTACAATAATATACAGTGGAATGAGAATATTTTATTGTTGGAGTTCATTTTACACCTCCAGTAATAAAGCTCCCAACATTGTCATAAATAGCAGTGAGGCTTGTGCACAGAAAGGGACTTGGCCACTACCCCAGTTGTGACACATTGGGTTCGTGGCTGCATGTCAAGCCCTCGTTTCTTGTCACACTGGGGGGCTAGCCCAGCACTCCAGCAACTGCAGGGCCTCATATGCTGCATCCATTCACCTCAGATCTACTATCAGAGCATCAGTGCCCCCCACCTCAGGACATTGCGCCCCGTGGGTGGAACAACAGAACAGTGCACAAAGAGCGGGACTATCCTGACAAAATTGGTTGGGGTCTAAGCAATACACAGTCTTATTATAAGAGAAACAAACCTAGACAGACACTTTCTGACAAGTGTTCCCCTTCTGCTAATTTAGCACTGCCTTCAGCTTTTACAAGCTTTAATGTTGTTGTTGTTATTATTATCATTATTGTTATTATTATTCCAGTTTATTTTCTTTATGAAGCTCCTCGGCGGCTGCAGCAGTAATGGAACAGCTCAGATGCTGAGGAAGATGGAGAGGAGACAGGTAAATGCTGTACTCCTACGCCAATAGTTTTTTGCAGTTGTGAGGACAGTGTGTGGGGGCCCCACAAATTTGTTGCCCAGGGGCCCCCACAATTCTTAATCCGGCCCTGGGTCCAACCCTGATAGCAGAAGTGGATTCAGAGGTATTCTGGATTGATCCAGTTTCAAGAGCGGGTAGCACATCACAATTTGGCCTAATGAGCCAACCTTTGAGTCTCTGGCCTGTATAGGGCTACCGTACTTACAGTTTAAGTTTAGTGACATTTTCATTATTGGTTTTATTATTGATGAGGGTGAGATTGGTAATAAAAGGGCACCTTTAATACTAGCAACATTGGGGGCAGGGATGTATCAAACCCTAGTGAGAGATAAAGTACTAGCCAAACAGCTTCTATCATGTTACAGTTTGCGTTTGAAAAATAACAGGAGCTTATTAGTTGGTTATTTATCTCTCTCCACTTTATGTCTCTGAAAGCTTTGATACATTTCCTCATGTGTGTTTCACTCCAACTACTGTACATATGCATCCTTTTATGTCTTGTTTTGTTAGTTTTGTCTTTCTTTAAGATCAAGTTCTCATATTGAATTTTTGGGCTTTTTATTCAGTTGTGAGTAAACCTTATCCACCACCAGAAATGTGAATATCTCATTGATATCATGTTTCCCTTTTATACTCTTCCATTGTTACTTGAAGAATGCAGCATCTATAGATGGATGGGGAGCAAGCCGAGTTGATCGTTTTAGATTGCATGGAAGTGGCTTGTTTGAAGCATTAGACGTGACCTGACAGTAATACCTCAATAAGCAATTCCTTTAGCACTAAAAACAGTGCCTGGAAGTGATCACAAAGCAAATCCGCAGATTAGCAGTCTCAACACTGTAATTACTAATTCAATAGTACAACGAAAAAGAATGTGGGTGGAATTGTATAAAAACACAATGAGCCACTTAATTTTGCTCATTGTTGCAATTAGGCTAGCTCACATGAAGCCTCCTCTCTCAGCAGAAGGCTAAATGGAATAATTGGCATTCAGCCACACACACACCCATAATAACATTTTACTAAACCCACCCTGCTCTCTCTGAGCCCTGTCATGTCACTGGCTGCTTTATATCTGTCACTGCACTTTGTTTAATTGGAAGAATAAAACAAATGCAGAGCAGCACAAGTTTCAGTTCCATGTAAAATATAAATATATGCCTTACCTTTCTTCCCACGTAATATTGTTACATGCCAGCAAGAGGTGATGGGCAACATGGTATGTGACTGAAGCCTCTAAAATGTCCCTTGATGCCAAAAGGGGGCACTGCGGTATGCTACCTGTGTGGAAAAGCATAAGATCGCAGTAAGATGATGTTCTCTCATGGCACAATAGGTAACATAAAACCTGATGTCGTCACAGACTAAATCGGGGTGCACACTATGCTGACGTGACAGCGGACCCGCCGACAGATCAACCAATTCAGGTAAACATATACACTTACTTCCTGATCAGCAGCTCAATATGTCACTCCTCACATCACAGCTGTGACGTCAGTCCCTGCAGAAAGTGTACACACACAGCCAGATGCGCCTTTATATCTGCAGATCTATCGGGCATAGTTTTTGCTGCAGGGACAATGCGCTATGTCTGTGAATGATATCGTTCACAGACATAGCAGATGTACAGATTTGCTAGCCTGCTCACAATATGTCAGCAGGGCTGTTTCTAGACAATTTGGCTCCCAGTGCGAGATTTAAAAATGAACCCCCCCCCCCCCAATTGGCATAAAAAAGCGCGCCCCCCCCCCCCCATAGGATATAAAAAACAAATTTACATGCGCCGAAAACGCGCGTTCCTGGCGAGGGGGCGTGGCCTTGCTTAAAAGGGTGTGGTTTTACTAAAATGGGTGTGTCCTCGCAGGAAACGACTACCATCCCAGTTTTTGACCCTGCACCAACAGACCTCGGCCACCACAGGGAAAAAAACAAATTCCACCATATTAAGCACTACACAGTAATGCCCCCTGCAGCATATTATGCCACACACTGCAATGCCAGTGATACATTATGCCCTACAGTAAAGCGTCTAATTACTTTTAAATTACCTGCTGGTTGGCAAGGGTTTCACACGCTGTGTGTCATGCTCATTTCCAGGAGTTTCATGCTCTGGAACGGGTGTGATGCTCGTTGCCAGGGGTAATTTTCATTGCCAGGGATGTGTAATGCTAGTTGCCAGGGTTAATGCTAGTTACCAGGGGTGTATATGCTAGTTGCCAGGGGTAATGCTCATTGCCAGGGGTGTGTAATGCTAGTTGCCTAGGGTAATACTCATTGCCAGGGGTAATGCTAGTTGCCAGGGGTGTTTAATGCTAGTTGCCAGGGATAATGCTAGTTGCCAGGGGTGTAGTAATGCTAGTTGCCAGGGGTGTTGTAATGCTAGTTGCCAGGGGTGTTGTAATGCTAGTTGCCAGGGGTAATGCTAGTTGCCAGGTGTGTGTAATGCTAGTTGCCCGGGTTAATACTAGTTGGCAGGGGTGTTGTAATGCTATTTGAATTTCGTGGAATGACGCGTTTACGTCGTGACGTCACGATGCAACGTGTCATTCTGTGAAACTCCACCCCCGGTGCGGAGTATGTCAGAGAGTAGGAGGAGCAGACTGCAGGTCAGGGGAAAGTGCCGCATTGGCCGCCCCATGCACTTGAATGCCCAATACATGGCCATTGTGTACCCAGCTAAAGACTAAGTGAAAGTATAGGAAATACAGAGGAAACTTTAGGCCGTGATGCCTGAATCTGAGTCCAGTTCCCACTGATGTGTTAGCATTAATGCTAGGCACATACCTGAACAACTTTATTCCCAATTCTATTGACTTTATGAGTGATTAAATAATATTAAGAACATCAGATTTTAAGTGTATGTTACTGATTTGCATAACTGATTTATCATTCTCATTTGAAAGCTCACACTATGTAACAAATCTTTCTCTTACGTCCTAGAGGATACTGGGGTACCATTTAGTGCCATGGGGTATAGACGGGTCCACTAGGAGCCATGGGCACTTTAAGAATTTGATAGTGTGGGCTGGCTCCACCCTCTATGCCCCTCCTACCAGACTCAGTTTAGAAAATGTGCCCAGAGGAGCCGGTCACGCTTATGGATGCTCCTGAAGAGTTTTCTGCATTTATTTTATATGTTTGTTATTTTCAGGCAGGGCTGGTTGGCACCAGCCTGCCTGCTTCGTGGGATTTAGGGGGGGGAAGGCCCAACCTCTTGAAGGGTTAATGGTCCCGTTCCCCACTGACAGGACACTGAGCTCCTGAGGGAACTATTCGCAAGCCCCACCACGGCGAGCGTACATTCCCGCCGCACGCCGCCACCCCTAACAGAGCCAGAAGAAAGAAGAATGGTGAGTACTAAGCCGGTGTCCCGACTAGTGGGTCGCCGCCCATTATGGCGGCATGAGGGTACGGAGATGCATGGCTTCTAACCGGGGCAGAATGCGTCTCCAGACACAGTACACAGCTTTGTCTCAGTACACTGTACACAGGCCCTCATTCCGAGTTGATCGGTCGCAAGGCGAATTTAGCAGAGTTACACACGCTAAGCCTACGCCTACTGGGAGTGTATCTTAGCATCCTAAAATTGCGACCGATGTATTCGCATTATTGCGATCACAAACTACTTAGCAGTTTTAGAGTAGCTCCACACTTACTCTGCCTGTGCGATCAGTTCAGTGCTTGTCGTTCCTGGATTGACGTCAGAAACACACCCAGCGTTCGCTCAGACACTCCCCTGTTTCTCCGGCCACTCCTGCGTTTTTTCCGGAAACGGTAGAGTTTTCATCCACACGCCCCTAAAACGCCGTGTTTCCGCCCAGTAACACCCATTTCCTGTCAATCACACTACGATCGCCGGAGCGAAGAAAAAGCCTTGAGTAAAAATCCTATCTTCATAGCAAAGTTACTTGGCGCAGTCGCAGTGCGACTATTGCGCATGCGCACTAAGCGAAATTTCACTGCGATGCGATGAAAAATAACGAGCGATCAACTCGGAATGAGGGCCACAGTACCCACACTGGCAAAAACAGCCTCAAAACGGTTTTCTCTCCATTTTAAGAAACAGATTAATTCAGCCAGTGTAAAAAAATCGGGAAGAGGGGCAGGGCTTCATTATGAGAGGATCCATCAGCTCACCAGCGCCATTTTCCCTCTGCAGTGGACACAGACGCTGACTGACAGGGACACGCAGCTCCTCCAGTATGACTCCAGATTACCTCAGCGGTACCAGGGGGTCATAGCAGGGGGAAAGTGATTATTAGTGTACTAAGTCCCCTATCAGGATACTTAGTCTGCGACCCGGCTAAGCTTGGCATTAGCGATAAGGGTGCGGTGGAAGCCGTCTCCAAATTACTCTGTGTCTCCCTGAAGGGCTCTTTGTGGGTTAATTGTGCTTAACCTTTTCCTGTGTACGTGTGCTGTCACATTTACATTATGTCAGGCAAAGAGTGTGTTTCTTGTACAGTGGAGTGTTCCTCTTCACCAGGGGGCTCACTACTGGGTACTCAGGGCAGTGCACCTTGCCAGAATAGCGGGGCTGAACAGGAATGGGTTAATTCCATTAAGGGAATGATCTCAGATATTTCTACAAAGCTATCCTGCAATGAGAAAGTGACGCAATACTTAAGACAGACTGTGGATGAGTTTATGAATAGAGACTCAGTCCCCAAACCAGCATCTCAATCCCTTCCCATTTGTCTGCAAAAACGATCTCTGGCCCATATCCTGCAGTCTGACTGACGCTGAAGGGTTAGACATGGAGGAGGGTGAGGTGGATTTGGAGGGGGTGGATGCTACTCTTTCACAGGGAATAGAGGCTATCAGAGATGTTCTGCAAATTTCTGATAAGGTGTCAGAGGAGTGTGAGGAATCTTATTTTAATGTAAAAAAGAAGTCCTCAGTCACTTTTCCTGCGTCAAAGGAATTGAATACCCTGTTTGAAGAACCGTGGGTTAATCCTGATAAGAAATTGCAAATCCCTAAAAGGTTGCTCTCATCTTTTCCTTTTCCTCTGGAGGATAGGAAAAAATGGGAAAATCCACCGACAGTGGACACATCAGTCTCTAGGCTTTCACGTAAAATTGTATTGCCGGTCCCTGGTGCAGCCTCCCTAAAAGATACGGAAGATCATAAAATTGAGACTACACTCAAATCATTGTAGGGTGCTGGGGTGGCCCAAAGACCCACTATTGCATGTGTGTGGATCACAAAAGCCATTGCTAAATGGTCCGGTAACCTAATTGAGGGGTTAGATTCCTTGTCTAGGGGGGATGTTGTTTTACTCCTGCAGCATATACAGGACTCTGTGAACTTTATGGTGGAAGCCATAAAAGAGATTCGTTTGCTTAATGCACACACCACTGCTACGGCAGTGTCAGCACGCAGGGGCTTGTGGCTACGGCAGTGGACTGCTGATGCGGACTCCAGGAAAGGCGTGGAAGGCCTGCCGTTCACAGGAGAGGTTTTGTTTGGAGACAAACTAGACAAATGGATCTCCAAAGCTAATGCGGGTAAGTCTACGTATCTTCCTTCTGCAGCTCCACCAGCCAGGAAAGCTTATTCAGCTTCAAAATTACAGTCCTTTCGCACAGCCAAGTTTAAGGGAAAATCCAGAGGTACTTTTACGTCTTCCAGAGGTGCAAGGGGTAAACCACGCAAACCAGCAACTGCAGGTGCTCAGGAAAAGGGCTCAGGCTCTGCTTCCTCAAAGCCCTCAGCATGATGGTGGACCGCAATGCCTGGAAGGCTGTCAGGTGGAAATCCCGACTAAAATTCTTCAGTCACACCTGGTCAAGTTCGTGCCAGGATCCCTGGGTCATACATCTCATTTCCCAGGGCTACAGACTGGAGTTCCAGGACCTCCCACCTCACAGATTCTTCAAATCAGGCTTACCAGCTTCACAAGAGGCAAGTATAACTTTACAGCAGGCCATCCAAAAACTGGTACAGACTCAAGTCATTGTTCCAGTTCCACCTCATCTGCACAACAAGGGTTACTATTCCAACATGTTTGTAGTACCAAAACCGGACGGTTCGGTACGACCAATTCTGATCCTCAAGTACTTGAATCCGTTCTAAAGAGTGTTCAAGTTCAAGATGGAGTCTCTGAGAGCGGTGATCTTGTTTCACATCAACCAACCTATTGTGGTTCCGGTTATCACCGACACTTCCGCTACTTCAAAGTCTTTGGATGTTGTGAGGGCTTTGAAGGTATACGTATAGAGGACAGCTCATCACAGGAAATCTGACTCGCTGTTCGTTCTATATGATCCCAATAAAATTGGGTATCCTGCCTCAAAGCAGATAATTGCACGCTGGATCAGGCTCACTATTCAGCATGCTTATTCCACGGCAGGTTTGCTGATTCCAAAATCTGTACAGGCCCACTCTACTAGATCGGTGGGTTCTTCCTGGGGGGCTGCCCGGCGTGTCTCGGCTGTTCAGCTCTGCTGAGAGGCTACTAAGTCTGGTTCGAACAAGTTCTACAAGTTTGATACTTTGGCCTCTGAGGACCTTCAGTTTGGTCAATCAGTTCTGCAGGAACCTCAGCACTCTCCCACCATGGTACTACAAGGAACCCCAGTATCCTCTAGGACATAAGAGAAAATAGAATTTTAATTACCTACCGGTAAATCCTTTTCTCGCAGTCCATAGACTCAGAGGATACTGGGCGCCCGCCTGGTGCTTCATTCTTCCTGCACTGTTACTTGGTTAAGTATTGTTGGTTCAGCTATTGCTGTTCCTGTTGGGTTAGCATAGCTTTCATCTGTCTGTGTGTGCTGGTTCGTAATCTTACCCCTATCTATCCTTCTCTCAAAGTATGTCCGTCTCCTCGGGCACAGTTTCGTAGACTGAGTCTCGTAGGAGGGGCATAGAGGGAGGAGCCAGCCCACACTATCAAATTCTTAAAGTGCCCATGGCTCCTAGTGGACCCGTCTATACCCCATGGTACTAAATGGAAATCCAGTATTCTCTACAGACTACGAGAAAAGGATTTACCGGAAGGTAATTAAAATACATTTTTTTTTGCTTGTGTTTGAAGTGTTATTTCCTAATTGCCTATGCCCCAAGACTGTAGAAAATGCTAATTATTCCCCACAAAATGCTTTGTGACCTGGACAGAGATATCTTGAAATGTTCTTATTTTTAGTGTGGTTGCAATGCGGGGGCTGTAGAGCAGTCCAACTCTGCCAGAGGAAAACTCAGTAACATTGACTGTACTGTACCTCCAAATGCTCCTTCATTTTGCAGGGAGTCTGCAGGAACTGTAAGCTCACCTTGGTGTATATTACATTAGCCGAAAGGACAGAGCATTCAGCTGCATCCCTGCTGTTTTTGCCCGCTCCCTTTGGGACAGCAGGGACACCAAGGGACACCAAGGCGCATTACAACAGACGGCACTGGCAACAGCGAGCAGAGTTCAGTGTGGGGACGTATACCGTGAAGTGGGAGCCACTGGTGTATTCCAGGAAGGTGCTGATGCCTCAACTACACATCAAGTTGCCCTTACGAAACTATTTGCTAGAGCTCTATATAAGGATTCAGCAGCTTTCAAATTAGAGATGTGCACTTGAAATTTTTCGGGTTTTGTGTTTTGGTTTTGGGTTCGGTTCCGCGGCCGTGTTTTGGGTTCGACCGCGTTTTGGCAAAACCTCACCGAATTTTTTTGTCGGATTCGGGTGTGTTTTGGATTCGGGTGTTTTTTTCAAAAAACACTAAAAAACAGCTTAAATCATAGAATTTGGGGGTCATTTTGATCCCAAAGTATTATTAACCTCAAAAACCATAATTTCCACTCATTTTCAGTCTATTCTGAATACCTCACACCTCACAATATTATTTTTAGTCCTAAAATTTGCACCGAGGTCGCTGGATGACTAAGCTAAGCGACCCTAGTGGCCGACACAAACACCTGGCCCATCTAGGAGTGGCACTGCAGTGTCACGCAGGATGGCCCTTCCAAAAAACACTCCCCAAACAGCACATGACGCAAAGAAAAAAAGAGGCGCAATGAGGTAGCTGTGTGAGTAAGATAAGTGACCCTAGTGGCCGACACAAACACCTGGCCCATCTAGGAGTGGCACTGCAGTGTCACGCAGGATGGCCCTTCCAAAAAACACTCCCCAAACAGCACATGTTGCAAAGAAAAATGAAAGAAAAAAGAGGTGCAAGATGGAATTGTCCTTGGGCCCTCCCACCCACCCTTATGTTGTATAAACAGGACATGCACACTTTAACCAACCCATCGTTTCAGTGACAGGGTCTGCCACACGACTGTGACTGAAATGATGGGTTGGTTTGGACCCCCACCGAAAAAGAAGCAATTAATCTCTCCTTGCACAAACTGGCTCTACAGAGGCAAGATGTCCACCTCATCATCATCCTCCGATATATCACCGTGTACATCCCGCTCCTCACAGATTATCAATTCGTCCCCACTGGAATCCACCATCTCAGCTCCCTGTGTACTTTGTGGAGGCAATTGCTGCTGGTCAATGTCTCCACGGAGGAATTGATTATAATTCATTTTAATGAACATCATCTTCTCCACATTTTCTGGAAGTAACCTCGTACGCCGATTGCTGACAAGGTGAGCGGCGGCACTAAACACTCTTTCGGAGTACACACTTGTGGGGGGGCAACTTAGGTAGAATAAAGCCAGTTTGTGCAAGGGCCTCCAAATTGCCTCTTTTTCCTGCCAGTATAAGTACGGACTCTCTGACGTGCCTACTTGGATGCGGTCACTCATATAATCCTCCACCATTCTTTCAATGGGGAGAGAATCATATGCAGTGACAGTAGACGACATGTCCGTAATCGTTGTCAGGTCCTTCAGTCCGGACCAGATGTCAGCATCAGCAGTCGCTCCAGACTGCCCTGCATCACCGCCAGCGGGTGGGCTCGGAATTCTGAGCCTTTTCCTCGCACCCCCAGTTGCGGGAGAATGTGAAGGAGGAGATGTTGACAGGTCGCGTTCCGCTTGACTTGACAATTTTGTCACCAGCAGGTCTTTGAACCCCAGCAGACTTGTGTCTGCCGGAAAGAGAGATCCAAGGTAGGTTTTAAATCTAGGATCGAGCACGGTGGCCAAAATGTAGTGCTCTGATTTCAACAGATTGACCACCCGTGAATCCTTGTTAAGCGAATTAAGGGCTCCATCCACAAGTCCCACATGCCTAGCGGAATCGCTCTGTGTTAGCTCCTCCTTCAATGCCTCCAGCTTCTTCTGCAAAAGCCTGATGAGGGGAATGACCTGACTCAGGCTGGCAGTGTCTGAACTGACTTCACATGTGGCAAGTTCAAAAGGTTGCAGAACCTTGCACAACGTTGAAATCATTCTCCACTGCGCTTGAGACAGGTACATTCCACCTCCTATATCGTGCTCAATTGTATAGGCTTGAATGGCCTTTTGCTGCTCCTCCAACCTCTGAAGCATATATAGGGTTGAATTCCACCTCGTTACCACTTCTTGCTTCAGATGATGGCAGGGCAGGTTCAGGCGTTTTTGGTGGTGCTCCAGTCTTCTGTACGTGGTGCCTGTACGCCGAAAGTGTCCCGCAATTCTTCTGGCCACCGACAGCATCTCTTGCACGCCCCTGTCGTTTTTAATAAAATTCTGCACCACCAAATTCAAGGTATGTGCAAAACATGGGACGTGCTGGAATTTGCCCATATTTAATGCACACACAATATTGCTGGCGTTGTCCGATGCCACAAATCCACAGGAGAGTCCAATTGGGGTAAGCCATTCCGCGATGATCTTCCTCAGTTGCCGTAAGAGGTTTTCAGCTGTGTGCGTATTCTGGAAACCGGTGATACAAAGCGTAGCCTTCCTAGGAAAGAGTTGGCGTTTGCGAGATGCTGCTACTGGTGCCGCCGCTGCTGTTCTTGCGGCGGGAGTCCATACATCTACCCAGTGGGCTGTCACAGTCATATAGTCCTGACCCTGCCCTGCTCCACTTGTCCACATGTCCGTGGTTAAGTGGACATTGGGTACAACTGCATTTTTTAGGACACTGGTGAGTCTTTTTCTGACGTCCGTGTACATTCTCGGTATCGCCTGCCTAGAGAAGTGGAACCTAGATGGTATTTGGTAACGGGGGCACACTACCTCAAGAAATTGTCTAGTTCCCTGTGAACTAACGGCGGATACCGGACGCACGTCTAACACCAACATAGTTGTCAAGGCCTCAGTTATCCGCTTTGTAACAGGATGACTGCTGTGATATTTCATCTTCCTCGCAAAGGACTGTTGGACAGTCAATTGCTTGGTGGAAGTAGTAAAAGTGGGCTTACGACTTCCCCTCTGGGATGACCATCGACTCCCAGCAGCAACAACAGCAGC